>NC_069506.1:296866802-296874302 GCF_027579735.1 Bombina bombina | reverse complement strand
AAGTCTGCATCCTTCAAGAAAAACATGATTTTCATGCAGGACAATGCTCCATCACACGCGTCCAAGTACTCCACAGCGTGGCTGGCAAGAAAGGGTATAAAAGAAGAAAATCTAATGACATGGCCTCCTTGTTCACCTGATCTGAACCCCATTGAGAACCTGTGGTCCATCATCAAATGTGAGATTTACAAGGAGGGAAAACAGTACACCTCTCTGAACAGTGTCTGGGAGGCTGTGGTTGCTGCTGCACGCAATGTTGATGGTGAACAGATCAAAACACTGACAGAATCCATGGATGGCAGGCTTTTGAGTGTCCTTGCAAAGAAAGTTGGCTATATTGGTCACTGATTTATTTTTGTTTTGTTTTTGAATGTCAGAAATGTACATTTGTGAATGTTGAGATGTTATATTGGTTTCACTGGTAAAAATAAATAATTGAAATGGGTATATATTTGTTTTTTGTTAAGTTGCCTAATAATTATGCACAGTAATAGTCACCTGCACACACAGATATCCCCCTAAAATAGCTATAACTAAAAACAAACTAAAAACTACTTACAAAACTATTCAGCTTTGATATTAATGAGTTTTTTGGGTTCATTGAGAACATGGTTGTTGTTCAATAATAAAATTAATCCTCAAAAATACAACTTGCCTAATAATTCTGCACTCCCTGTATATATATATATATATATATATATATATATAGATGTATGTGGATTTGTCCCTGTATGTATATATATATATATATATATATATATATATATATATATAGATGTATGTGGATTTGTGCATGTGTGTGTATATATATATATATATATATATATATATATATATATATATATATATTTCTTTCATGTAATTAGCAAGAGTCCATGAGCTAGTGACGTATGGGATATACATTCCTAACAGGAGGGGCAAAGTTTCCCAAACCTCAAAATGCCTATAAATACACCCCTCACCACACCCACAATTCAGTTTTTACAAACTTTGCCTCCTATGGAGGTGGTGAAGTAAGTTTGTGCTAGATTCTACGTTGATATGCGCTCCGCAGCAGGTTGGAGCCCGGTTTTCCTCTCAGCGTGCAGTGAATGTCAGAGGGATGTGAGGAGAGTATTGCCTATTTGAATGCAGTGATCTCCTTCTACAGGGTCTATTTCATAGGTTCTCTGTTATCGGTCGTAGAGATTCATCTCTTACCTCCCTTTTCAGATCGATGATATACTCTTATATACCATTACCTCTGCTGATTCTCGTTTCAGTACTGGTTTGGCTTTCTACAAACGTGTAGATGAGTGTCCTGGGGTAAGTAAGTCTTATTTTCTGTGACACTCTAAGCTATGGTTGGGCACTTTTTTTTTTTTTTTTTTTTTTTTAAACAAGCTTTATTAAAGAAGATTCAAAAATATACAATGAGGTCACATTATACATCTCCATATGCCGTTTACAAACGGTCTAGACAAAGTTCAGCTAAAGCAGTTCAATGTGACTAAAGTCCATGATAATTGCGCTTTTAAAGAAACAGGAGTCCCCCCAGGGAAGGGGGAGAAGGTTGGGCACTTTTTTATAAAGTTCTAAATATATGTATTCAAACATTTATTTGCCTTGACTCAGGATGTTCAACATTCCTTATTTTCAGACAGTCAGTTTCATATTTGGGATAATGCATTTGAATAAAACAATTTTTTTCTTACCTTAAAATTTGACTTTTCCCTGTGGGCTGTTAGGCTCGCGGGGGCTGAAAATGCTTCATTTTATTGCGTCATTCTTGGCGCGGACTTTTTTGGCGCAAATTTTTTTTTTCTGTTTCCGGCTTCATACGTGTCGCCAGAAGTTGCGTCATTTTTGATGTTCTTTTGCGCCAAAAATGTCGGCGTTCCGGATGTGGCGTCATTTTTGGCGCCAAAAGCATTTAGGCGCCAAATAATGTGGGCGTCTTATTTGGCGCTAAAAAGAATATGGGCGTCACTTTTGTCTCCACATTATTTAAGTCTCATTTTTTATTTCTTCTGGTTGCTAGAAGCTTGTTCACTGGCATTTTTTCTCATTCCTGAAACTGTCATTTAAGGAATTTGATCAATTTTCTTTATATGTTGTTTTTTCTATTACATATTGCAAGATGTCCCATGTTGAAGCTGAGTCAGAAGATACTTCTGGAAAATCGCTGCCTGGTGCTGGAGCTACCAAAGCTAAGTGTATCTGCTGTAAACTTTTGGTAGCTGTTCCTCCAACTGTTGTTTGTATTGAATGTCATGGCAAACTTGTTAATGCAGATAATATTTCCTTTAGTAAAGTTACATTACCTGTTGCTGTTCCATCAACATCTAATACTCAGAGTGTTCCTGATAACATAAGAGATTTTGTTTCTAAATCCATTAAGAAGGCTATGTCTGTTATTCCTCCTTCTAGTAAACGTAAAAAGTCTTTTAAAACTTCTAATTTTTCAGATGAATTTTTAAATGAACATCATCATTCTGATTCTGATAATGGTTCTTCTGGTTCAGAGGATTCTGTCTCAGAGGTTGATGCTGATAAATCTTCATATTTATTTAAAATGGAATTTATTCGTTCTTTACTTAAAGAAGTCCTAATTGCATTAGAAATTGAGGATTCTAGTCCTCTTGATACTAAATCTAAACGTTTAGATAAGGTTTTTAAATCTCCTGTAGTTATTCCAGAAGTTTTTCCTGTTCCTGGTGCTATTTCTGAAGTAATTTCCAGGGAATGGAATAATTTGGGTAATTCATTTACTCCTTCTAAACGTTTTAAGCAATTATATCCTGTGCCATCTGACAGATTAGAATTTTGGGACAAAATCCCTAAGGTTGATGGGGCTGTCTCTACTCTTGCTAAGCGTACTACCATTCCTACGGCAGATGGTACTTCCTTTAAAGATCCTTTAGATAGGAAAATTGAATCCTTTCTAAGAAAAGCTTACTTGTGTTCAGGTAATCTTCTTAGACCTGCTATATCTTTGGCGGATGTTGCTGCAGCTTCAACATTTTGGTTGGAAACTTTAGCGCAACAAGTAACAGATCATAATTCTCATAGCATTATTATTCTTCTTCAATATGCTAATAATTTTATTTGTGATGCCATCTTTGATATCATTAGAGTTGATGTCAGGTATATGTCTCTAGCTATTTTAGCTAGAAGAGCTTTATGGCTTAAAACTTGGAATGCTGATATGTCTTCTAAGTCTACTCTGCTTTCCCTTTCTTTCCAGGGTAATAAATTATTTGGTTCTCAGTTGGATTCTATTATCTCAACTGTTACTGGAGGGAAAGGAACTTTTTTACCACAGGATAAAAAATCTAAAGGTAAATTTAGGTCTAATAATCGTTTTCGTTCCTTTCGTCACAACAAGGAACAAAAGCCTGATCCTTCATCCTCAGGAGCGGTATCAGTTTGGAAACCATCTCCAGTCTGGAATAAATCCAAGCCTTTTAGAAAATCAAAGCCAGCTCCTAAGTCCACATGAAGGTGCGGCCCTCATTCCAGCTCAGCTGGTAGGGGGCAGATTACGTTTTTTCAAAGAAATTTGGATCAATTCCGTTCACAATCTTTGGATTCAGAATATTGTTTCAGAAGGGTACAGAATTGGCTTTAAGATAAGGCCTCCTGCAAAGAGATTTTTTCTTTCCCGTGTCCCAGTAAATCCAGCGAAGGCTCAAGCATTTCTGAAATGTGTTTTAGATCTAGAGTTGGCTGGAGTAATTATGCCAGTTCCAGTTCTGGAACAGGGGCTGGGGTTTTATTCAAATCTCTTCATTGTACCAAAGAAGGAGAATTCCTTCAGACCAGTTCTGGATCTAAAAATATTGAATCGTTATGTAAGGATACCAACATTCAAAATGGTAACTGTAAGGACTATCCTGCCTTTTGTTCAGCAAGGGCATTATATGTCTACAATAGATTTACAGGATGCATATCTGCATATTCCGATTCATCCAGATCACTATCAGTTTCTGAGATTCTCGTTCCTAGACAAGCATTACCAGTTTGTGGCTCTGCCGTTTGGCCTAGCAACAGCTCCAAGAATTTTTACAAAGGTTCTCGGTGCCCTTCTGTCTGTAATCAGAGAACAGGGTATTGTGGTATTTCCTTATTTGGACGATATCTTGGTACTTGCTCAGTCTTCACATATAGCAGAATCTCATACGAATCGACTTGTGTTGTTTCTTCAAGATCATGGTTGGAGGATCAATTTACTAAAAAGTTCATTGATTCCTCAGACAAGGGTAACCTTTTTTGGTTTCCAGATAGATTCAGTGTCCATGACTCTATCTTTGACAGACAAGAGACGCAGGGGCGGAACTACCGGTGGTGCAGAGATCGCAGTTGCGACCGGGCCCGGCAGGTCCAACCCTTGTGGGGGGCCCTCAGCAGTCAGCACATCAAAACTTTTTTTTCAACAAACTTTTTACTTTTTTTTTTTCTTCAACAAACGTTTTACTTTTTTTTTCAGTATTTTTTTCAGCGGCTGCGTGCCTGCTTTGAAACAGCAGTTTTAAATCAGAGCGTTGCCGCAGGTTACCATGGCAACGCTCTGAAACATTTGCCGGCTGCTGAGCGGGAAAGAAGGAAGCTGCGAGGTAGATGTCAGAATGCAGCCACTGCCAGTAACGCAGAGTGAGTACTACTGTACAGGTCAGCTGCATGTTCTGTTGTGGTGGGTGTTTAAATTATATATCAACTAAAAGGAGAAAAATTACTTTCAACGGCAGGAAGAGCTCATCCATACATATTGTTAAATCCTGGCCCCACATGGTTATATGTATAAACTTATTTTATGGTCTACCGTCTCAGATACCAACAAACACAAATTTAAATATATTAATAGATGTTGTGGTGGAGCTTTTAACACTATGCAGCGTGTGGATGACTTGCTATAGCGCTGCCTGTTCTCTGTCACATGCACTCCCGGTATATACTTCTATATAGAAATCTGTAGAAATGAATTTGTCTTTAAAAAAAATCAAAAGCACCAGAAGTGCGACTGTGACAGAGAACAGGCAGCGCTATAACAGGGCATCCACACGCTGCATAGTGTTAAAAGCTCCACCACAACATCTATTAATATATTTAAATTTATGTCTGTATCTATAAGAGACCATAAAATAAGTTTATTATATAACCATGTGGGGCCAGGATCTAAAAGCACTGGGAGTGGATCTGACAGAGCACGCAGGCAGCGCTATAGCAATGCCTCCACACGCTGCAGAAGGAGAACTATGTATGAAGTAAAGGTGGCTGGCTGCGGTCAGAAGTGTTTGATAAGCTTCAGCTTGTGTTTTTGAGTTGGGATGTGAGAGAGGGTTCTGGGGCGCAGCAGCACAGTTACTTCAGAGGGTGGTGCAGTCTCAGGCAACACTGCTCCTTTAAACAGCCTGAAACATTTTACTTCCCAATTCCCTCCTTTTCATCTCCTCCCCTTATTTTTTCCCTCGCGCGCAGTGCTGAGCCTGCCAGTAAGGTATTCAGTACTAAGTTGAGACAGCACACAGCTAATTTACAGCCAGGACGATATAGTAGAGACAAGATTATCTACGGTAAGGGGGCAGTGGTAGCTGTGTTTTGTCAGTTCTAATTTGACATTTTTATTATACTGTGAGCTGCATGCATGAGTGGTCAAGTAGACTCCCAGCCTCAATCTTCCTAAGCTCTGGCCAACTATATCACCACTCCTCTGCAAAGGGTCCTGTATCGTTGAACTACATCTTTCTTAGGTTCTAACAGTTTTTAACCCCACTCTGTGCATTTTATTAAAGTGCTCAAAGTTTTCATGTGTTTAAATGGCAGGCAATGAGGAAAAATGTCTTAGCAAATAGAAGTTAAAATATGCAATCTTTAGATTTACAACAAAATATGATTACCTACCTTACATTCACTTGCTCATATGTATGTTAGATAAATAAGATAATAACCTAGATTAAATCATCTGTGCTTTTCTCTTTGGGGCCGCAAGTCCCCCCCCCCCCCCCCACAAACATATATCAGCACAAATATATATATATATATATATATATATATATATACATTCATTTTGTATTTTTTTTTTTTTTAATTATTTATAAAAATCTTGTGTCCTCTTTAAATGCCTCTGAAAATTGTGCTGGGTCTATATACAGTACTGGTGGGTTAATCAGTGTCACTATATACAGTAATAGGGGGTCAGACCATCTCACAGACTGTGGGCACAGGGTACTACCTCCATTTGCAGACATGTAATCTGATTAAAAAAAAATACTGTGTTAAATGTTAAAAAAAATAAAAAATTATATGTATCAAATTCACTTTTTTGGGTGTGGGGGGGGGGCCCATTCTTAGATTCTTGCACCTGGGCCCTGTGGTTTCTAGTTACGCCTCTGAAGAGACATCTAAAATTGATATCAGCTTGTCGAAACCTTCAGTCACAATCATTCCCTTCGGTAGCCTTATGCATGGAAATTCTAGGTCTTATGACTGCTGCATCGGACGCAATCCCCTTTGCTCGTTTTCACATGCGACCTCTTCAGCTCTGTATGCTGAACCAGTGGTGCAGGGATTACACAAAGATATCTCAATTAATATCTTTAAAACCGATTGTACGACACTCTCTGACGTGGTGGACAGATCACCATCGTTTAGTTCAGGGGGCTTCTTTTGTTCTTCCGACCTGGACTGTAATCTCAACAGATGCAAGTCTTACAGGTTGGGGAGCTGTGTGGGGGTCTCTGACGGCACAAGGGGTTTGGGAATCTCAGGAGGTGAGATTACCGATCAATATTTTGGAACTCCGTGCAATTTTCAGAGCTCTTCAGTTTTGGCCTCTTCTAAAGAGAGAATCGTTCATTTGTTTTCAGACAGACAATGTCACAACTGTGGCATACATCAATCATCAAGGAGGGACTCACAGCCCTCTGGCTATGAAAGAAGTATCTTGAATTCTGGTTTGGGTGGAATCCAGCTCCGGTCTAGTTTCTGCGGTTCATATCCCAGGTATAGACATTTGGGAAGTGGATTATCTCAGTCGCCAAACGTTGCATCCGGGCGAATGGTCTCTTCACCCAGAGGTATTTCTTCAGATTGTCCAAATGTGGGGACTTCCAGAAAAAGATCTGATGGCTTCTCATCTAAACAAGAAACTTCCCAGGTATCTGTCCAGATCCAGGGATCCTCAAGCGGAAGCAGTGGATGCATTGTCACTTCCTTGGAAGTATCATCCTGCTTATATCTTTCCGCCTCTAGTTCTTCTTCCAAGAGTGATCTCCAAGATTCTGAAGGAATGTTCGTTTGTTCTGCTGGTAGCTCCGGCATGGCCTCACAGGTTTTGGTATGCGGATCTTGTCCGGATGGCCTCTTGCCAACCGTGGACTCTTCCGTTAAGACCAGACCTTCTGTCGCATGGTCCTTTTTTCCATCAAGATCTCAAATCCTTAAATTTAAAGGTATGGAGATTGAACGCTTGATTCTTAGTCAAAGAGGTTTCTCTGACTCTGTGATTAATACTATGTTACA